>NC_056735.1:1581939757-1581967257 GCF_019279795.1 Protopterus annectens
TATAGGACCATGTGGATTACTGGACTACTTCTTCACCAAGGGTGTATTTCACAGTGAATGACATCAGCAGGCTTGCCAAAATAGGGCATTTGAATTGTAGTAAGTGTGACTAGCCTAAAAAGCATTGCTCCCTACACAGACATAGAAACACACACACAAACATCCACACCTGCCATGTGTGGGAATAGAACCCCTACAAGAGTTCTATATCTCACTATAGCATTATGCTGTTAGAGGACGCACCATTGGGATTACTGGAGTCTTCCTTCCCCAAAGGTGTATTTCACAGTGAATGACATCAGCAGCCTTGCCTAAGTAGGACATTTGAATTGTAGTGAGTGTGACTAGTCTAAAAAGCAGTGCTCCATACACAGACAGAGACACACATACAGTTGCCACATTTAAGATTAGAATGCCTACTAACTAGTTTATCACACTTCAGCAGTATGAAGTTATAGGACACACCACAGAGATTACTGCCCTACACCTTTCCCAAAGGTGTATTTCACAGTGAATGACATCAGCAACCTTGCCAAAGTAGGGCATTTGAAATATAGTGAGTGTGACTAGCCTAAAATGCATTGCTCCCTAGACAGACAGGGACACACACAAACACACACATGCACAGTTGCCATGTCTGGGATTAGAACTCCTACCTAACTAGTTTATCACACTACAGCAGTATGCAGTTATAGGATGCACCACGGAGATTACTGTCATACACTTTTCCCAAAGGTGTATTTCATAGTGAATGGCATCAGCAACCTTGCCAAAGTAGGGCATTTTAATTGTAATGTGTGTGACTAGCCTAAAATGCATTGTTCCCTACACAGACAGGGACTCACACAAATAAACACACACACACACACACACACACACACACACACACACACACACACACACACACACACACACACACACACACACAAAGTTGCCATGTCTGGCATTAAGACTCCTTCCTATCTAGTTTATCACACTACAGCAGTAGGCAGTTATAGGATGTGCCATGCAGATTACTGGGCTACACCTTTCCCAAAGGTGTATTTCAATGCGGACTACCTCAGCAGGCTTGTTGTAGTAGAGCTATGGGGAGGGCAGTGTATGTGCATGGGCCATAACCCATTCATCTAGAGGATGACACACCACATGTGGGCAAATACAGGGGTATATTCCGCAGGTACCTGTAAACAGCTGCTAGATGACCACTTCCTTGTACAGTCATGTTGCACAGCTAGCACTTGCACCACATAGCCTGTAATGCTGATGGATGCCAGTGGCTATTGTCTACAGTGAATGACATTTACACATCATGTTGTTGTCACCATTTGGCAGTGTGCTGGGTGGGACAGGCCTCATAATGGATGGTTCCTTGGCACAGTCACTCTATTCCGCACATCTATGTACATGTACGTTTGGCTTATTATAGTGTGTTTTCCTTGTATATATGTCTGCATTCCTATCCACAGTGTGTGTAAAGCACGAGTGGTGCATACTGAGGAGTGTACGCACTAACATCTGCAACTGCCAGATATATATGGTCCACTGTTGTTTGCAGATATGGGCTTCACTTGTTTAAGTATGTGGGCATGCCCAGTATGACCTTTCAGTATGCTGATGTCTGGCATTGCCTTCATTTCGCTAAGTGTGCAAGCATGCCCAGTATGCTCTTCTGTATTGAATGTGTGGATCAATTCCAGGTAGTTTGTACTCCAGTGCAGACCTTTGTGTTGTATAGCTACAGGTAGCAAATGGTTTCTGCAGGGTATTCATCAATCATTTGGCAACATGGGGACAAACTGTGCATGGGGATAGTGTGTACTGTAGGTGATTGTGTCTGTGCTGCTTCAGCTACATGATACTGCTGTTATCACAGATATTCAGACATGTGTACTGTTATATAATGTGATGTTTTCTGTCCTCATGTACTGCCAGATGGACATTCTTGCTCACAGTGATGTCTTGGTGGACAAGGGTGACTGCAGCTGTGTCCAGTATTGTGGGCAGACACCTACATATTCATGGTAAGTTATGCCATTCTGAAGAAGGACCTGCAGACACTTGCTGCTGGGTCTGTGTATCTGGTTCAGCCCCTTGGTACAGTGCTGGCAGAGGATCCCATACTTGTACACCTATCAACATGACAGTATGGCCTTATCTTGCTGTGGCAATACCTTAGAGCTTTACAGATTCATGCAGGTTACCCAGAGACAGGGGCCATGAGTCAGGACATTGCCCCTGTTGTGGTGTATGGGCAATTATGTAGCTACCCATTTATGTGTTTGCAGCCAGGGATAGTGTGTGCACACAGCTTTGTGTCGGACCTTGCACATTCCATGCTGCCCATGCTCCCACCCCCCTCTGTTACTCTATCCTCTCCCATATATTATGCATTAATTCTCTGATACTTTCCCTAAGGTTATCACCTCATCACAGCTGTCATTTGGTGTTGGTCCACAGTTCATGCAGTGGGACATGGTGGACATGTTACTGTGGTTTGTCCACATGACCTTGCATATGGGTTATGTGGAATGTGTTATGTTGTTATTTGGATGTCTATGACATAACATGCATTGGCAGTACATGTGAGACACAGGTGTTTGGACTGTGGGCCATTTGGTGTCGATGCGGGTCAGATGTGGCAGGCTGTTGCATTCTGTCAGTCCTACAATCTCAGACCAGCATACAGTATATTCCCCTGAGGTCACAGGGTAGGTGTTCTAGGTGTTCATGACAATACCTTCTGTGAGTCTTGATCAGGTGGTGTGGATACTGGCAGGGTGCTACCTATGACTAGGGACACACCTGCATGGGACACCAGCACTGCATGCTGCATTCTTTTGCTATTGCCATATACAGGTGGGGTCATATTGTACCCATTCCCCACAGCAGGGATATGACCAGAGAGGTACCTGTGGGTGGTGTTTGGGTGAGCTGGGTGCATGTGTGCTATGAACACTACTTGCATCTGATACACATATATGCATGGGGTATTTTAGTTATGCTGGCATGTGCAGGTACATCACCTGTTTCCCAATACATCAGTCCTACCTCCTTTGTGATCTGCAAGTGTTCGGGCAGACAACACTGGTATACCCTACTATAGGTCCAGATAATGTGATGCATATCTGTTTGTACAATTCCAAGGGTGTGTCCATTTCACAGTTACACAATATATACTGCATGTCTGGGGTACTTTCCTCCTGTATACTGCTTGCATATCTAGCCCAACAGCCATGCCATGTGAACCTTTCAGATGGTGACACATATTACCACCATACATTTGCAATGGTTTACTGCTAGTATATGTTATACTGGTAGGAATTGTCTTAGGCACTGCAATTGTGAGGACTTGGCCCTGTCATCAGAAGTAGTGGGAAATGGCCACCAGGTCATACCTCAACATGCATACAAACTGACCACTCTCACACAAAATGAAACAGACACCAACCTAACACACACATACCTGCTTATTGTGCAAATGCTACACTCTATCCTGCTACCTTGGCCACCACTGGGCATCCGTGCTCCACTGGTATTATACCTACATATACATGTTACTACATTTCTACAGAGGGTTGTGGGGGAGCACATCTGACTGTTACGACATGTGTACATTGGATTGGGGGTGCACACCAGACCATTACTACATTTAAAACAGGTTTGGGGGGGCACACCTGACTGTTACTACATTTCTAAGTAGGGTTTGGGGGAGCACACCTGCCTGTTTCTACATTTCTACACAGAGGTTGGGAGGATGCACACCTGACTGTTACTACATATCTATGCTGGATTGTGGGAAGGGGCACAACTGACTGTTTCTACATATCTACATAGGAGTGGGGGGGGCACACCTGACTGTTACTACATTTCTACATAGGATTGGGGGCACACCTGACTGTTTCTACATTTCTACACAGACTTGGGGGGCACACCTGACTATTTCTACATTCCTACACAGGACTGGGAGGTACACCTGACTGTTTCTACATTTCTACAGAGGATTGGTGGGGCACACCTGACTGTTTCTACATTTCTACATAGGATGGGGGAGCACACCTGACTGTTTCTACATTTCTACATAAGATGGGGACCACACCTGACACTTGTACCCATTTGCTATGACTGTACTGGCACGTCAGGTTCTCAATTTCATTCTGTATTCTAACCTATCATGATGACTAGAGGCGTATCAGTGTACTGCAGGTCTTAGGTTGGATTGACCTACATATTAGTTTCTGACTTCCTACCCTTCAGAACTAACATCCCACTGCCTGACCTGATGTTGTCTGTCTGTGTAGGCCTGGGGGGGGGTTACCCATAGGCATCATTCAAAGGCCATAGCACAGCCTTTGTTTGTGTTTGTCTACACCTGTCCTGTTGGCTGAGACTGTTGTTGGATATGTGTACCTCCCTGACTGGCATGTGTGAGTCATATGGGCACACATGTGGCCCACCACATTTTCTGCAGTGGGTTTTGTCGCCATGTGTAGTACTGGCTACTATGATGATACCAGTATTTGTTACAGATCTCATGGTGCCACTATAGGTGTCTACTATCTGCTGGCATACTGTTCAGCCACTTGATTCCCTTGCATGCTCACATCCGTACCATAGATGCAAGTGACTACACATACTACTCCAGTCAGCAATCGGTAAGGGGAGTAACTTACCTTGTGAGTGTGCCAGTATTGAGGATGGTGCTGAGGGCTGCCTATGTTGGATGCGCTTAGTACACTCCCTATACATGACTGAGCATAGGTAGTGTCATGTTTGGCATCCCTTTTACTGTATGTGTGAGTCAGAAAGAGGTGTAATTCCCTGGGTCCCTACTGTGTCAGCGTATGTACTATGCATTGCCTTTTTGCCACAGCCATGGCATAATGGGAATGCCTCCATCTGCCTACTGGGGCAGGCTCAGGTTGTTCCCCCTCAAGTCACTCTGTGCCTGTGCAGGCCTTGGCATTGGTGGGGTGCTGTGTGGCCTGCCCCGTGCTATTCCTGCTGCAGTTGTTTCCACAGGATCATATTGTGTAGCATGGCAAATACAATGACAATCTGGGTACATGTAACTGGTGAGTACTGCAAGGCTCCACCGGATGTGTCCAGACACTGGAACCATGAATTGAGCATCCCAAACACATGCTCTATTGTGATAATAGTCTGTGGTGTTCCTCATTATGGCATTCTTGTTCAGGTGTGTGTGCATTTCTGATGGCTGTCATCAGCCACAGCTCCAGTGCATAACCAACATGCCCTACTAGGTGACCGTAAGTGATGTTCCCACTGGCAAATCTCTGGTACAGCTGCATCAGATGCCAGATGTGGGAATCATGATAGCTTCCAGGGCAGCCAGCACACACATTCATTATAATGCCCTGGGCATCTCACATGACCTGACAGTTGATGGAGGGGAAGCCCTTGCGGTTGATGTAGTCCCTACTCCACTCACTGGGTGATGCTTTGATGCATGTGTGCATGCAATCTATAGCACCCACCTCCTCAGGGTATTCTGCTATTTGGTGGAAGAGATGCATATTGCTGGCCAACACCTCACGGGTGTTGAGGAAATAAACGTGATCACCAGCATGTGCTGACATGGCATCCAGGAACTGGTGGAATACTCTGGATGCTGATGCCTGTGAAATCCCTATGATATCCCCAGTTGAGCTTTGGGAGGTACCTGTGGCTAGTATTCCTAGGTCTACACATACCTTGGTATCCACTGGGATGGTTTCCCCTCTGTTAGTTCTGTGTGTCAGGCATGGCTGGCACAGCTCAACTTGCTGTAGGAGGTTCCTGTACATCCTACGGAGCTCCACTATCTCCAGCTCATGTAGCCCCTGGTAGGTTACCCTGGGTCTGTATATTCTTCTCCGTCTCCTCACTGTGGGTTGGTCGACAACATTCTCATCCTCACCACCCTCAGCCTCTTCCACATGTTGTATGATAGCTGCTACAGCCCCTATCATGTTGTTGTTTTATTTGTTAAAAGTTCCCCGCTTGTATACACTGGTGGTGTAGAGTATGAGAAAAAACAGAGGGAAAGGTGTTTGCATAGTTTATAATAGTGTTCTGGGCTGGGCTGGTCTGCTGCCTGTGTAATTGGCTGATTTTGATACATTTCACCTGCTAGCTATGTTAGTTCTCCTAGATTACCACAACCACAACTCCTTCATGAAAAAACAAAACAAACCACCGGCTTTACCATAAAGGGTATATCCTGTGGCTTAAAAAAAATTTGGCTTAATTTTATATTTTTTTTTTTTTTTTTTTTTTTTTTTTTTTTATTTTTTTATTTTTTATAAAAACACAAACAATAAAACGAAGACCACCTTAAAGGGTATATCCTGTGGCTTAAAAATTGTTACAGCTTTGTTATTTTTTTTATTTTTTTTATTTTTTTATTTTTTTATTTTTTTATTTTTTTATTTTTTATTGTTAGTTCTCCTAGATTACCTTCCTACTGCTGTTTTCCCCTCCCTTTGCCTTCCTGTTTGAGCCCAGGGGCACTCCGCGCAAACCGAGTGCTGAAATGTACACAGAGCTGCTATTTCCTGGTTTACATTTTTTTTCCTTTAAAACCTGGGGCGTTGTGTGCACACCCGCTTAGGCAATGTAAAGAGTGCTAGGCAGTCACACACCCTTGCTTAGCTCTGCTAAGCTAGGAGCAAGTCCAAGCCACAGGGCTCCAATCCACTTACAGTATGCCTGACGCATCCCTATGATGTCAACTAACTCCTAGGCTTGCACCAAGCTATTCCTGCTCTTACACTGTTGGGTGCTGACAAGCAAGTAGGGGAAATCTGGGATTCAGTATCATCCCCCTCATTTGCAAAGGATTGCCTGCTAATGCATAGTTACATGTCCCACACTGAGCCTCCCCCCTTAGCAACCACTATTCACTGGCCTTGTTGTCTTCTGCCTGCCATTGAGTATAATGGCAAAATAGTGATTTTGTTTAGGATGCTTATTTTATGTTTTTTTTCTTATTTCCCCCCATCCCATTTGTGTGCTGCTGCCCTACGCTTAAACAGTCGAGATCGGCTAAAAAAAAAGTTGATTTTTTTTTTTTTTGCAAGTGTTTTCCATGCCAATGGCCTTATAGTTGGCCATTGGCATACTTTCTACATGATATCTACCCTTTACTTGGAGCTGTCATGACTCAGTTTTGTAATTTTCAGAAATGTACTCCGTTACTGGTGGAGTACATTTCTGCAGATAACACTAGTCCTGCATGGCCAGTTTCCAGCTTCCTGGATCACAAATTCACCTCATTTGCATGGATTTCCCCTGCAAATGGGGTAATTTGCATACAGGGGCTGAGTCCGTGCAGGACTAGTGCAGGAGCGCTCATGCACGCCCCTAGGGGTTATTCCTGGATCGCACAGCAGACATATTGCCAGCTGGAGCTCCTGCACTAGTCCTGCATACTGTGCAGGGCTTGCAGAATGCGGGGGATAGTCATAATTCATATGCACTGATATAGAATTACAGAAATACTAAAATTACAGATAGTCTATGTTTGTCTTTTCCCAGTTAGAGGTCACCACAGCAGCGCTCTGGTCCACTAATGATTGCCAGTAGATTTTTATGGTGCCAAATTGCCAGCCTGATGCCCAACCTTCAGTGAAGGCATGCCCATTCACGCATGTCTTTTGGAGGCCACTCAACCATGGGGAGGACATGCAGACTCCACACAGAAGGCACTCCAGCCAAGAATCGAACAGGAGAACTTCTTGCTGTAAGGCAACAACGCTACCACTGTACCACAGCAACTTTTGGTATAAGAGATATGTTTTTAAAATTTGCTGTCAACCCCATGCTTCACAAAAATAAACATGAATGGACAATAGAAGTGGTGTACCTGTCTATTAAAAAAAAAAACTTAAAATGATATATATTCTCTTACAAGTACTTTTGACACATTTTCTTCACTATCTTGTAAGAGAATACCAAATGATTTCAGAGATATAGTACTATTTTTATAGTGCTATTTTTGTAAGAATCATGACTTAACCTATAAGTTCTTAACTAGGTCATTTTGTGTGATTTGTGTCCCAAGAAATATACCTGCAAGCCATGTTCCCTGGCTGACAAACTCAAAAATATCAGAATCACTTATATTATCATATATATTTTTCTACGATGTCCAACTTAAAAAAATATTATTTTTTAAGGAGTGTTCATTTAAATATATAGCCAATTCATCACTCAGGCCAATTGTGGCCTCATGTAGGTCAAAAACAGAACAATTTTCTTCTTTATTGATTGTTAGCTTAGGCACTTTGTTTCTTAATAAACCATATATACTGAAAGACTCTTAACAACTTGTGAGTTTTTTGAGCTGTTGAGAAGTTAATATGAATATAGCTTTAGTGAAAATTAGTGTTATTGACTTATTTTCTTTTATCTCCTATGACTTAGACCTTGACCAGTTTGCAGAAGCCCTCATGGGAAAAAATGGAGTGGCTATTGCAGTACATTGGGTTCCGATTTATGCCAACATTATAATGCGATGTGCATGTGGGAAATTAAATATGTTTTTGGATCAGGGTTATCATAGCAGATTGTTAAGCAAGAAAAAATGGAAGTATTCAAGGAAAGGCAAGGTAGGTTTAAACCCCTTGTGCTGAGTACAGTTGTCTCTAATAGCATGGATAATACTTTGAGGGTGTGTGGAGCACCCTAATGCATTGCAGATATATGGAGTTGATGGTCTTACCCTATTCTCATTTAACCTTAATGGTTAAGCAGATTTTTTCATTGAATTTGGATATAATTGTGTGTAATAACATCTTATTTATCAATAATTTGGGTCTGATATCCATTTTGTCTTTAAAAAACGCAAAATATTTTGAATATGGCAGAGGACATCAAATCCCCTTGTTATAAATATAATAGAATAACCAAATGTGGAGCCTGTACTCAATGTTAATTAATTTTGTAGGTACTGAGATTCATTTGATAACCATATTTTGTAAATGGGTTAATACACTACCAAATGGGTTGTGTATGTAGCAATTTGTGACTCATGACTGATGTTCTATATAGGAAAAACAGAAAACAAACTCAGAAAGCATATTTATTGATGTGTAATGCTTTGTTTATACATACAGTAGTATGCCATAATCTTCTGAAATGGAGTGGTTTTCTTTTTCTTTTTTTTTTTTATGATTGAGAAGGTATAACCCGAGGAGTTGGGATTGGAAGTCATTAGGCGAGGAACATGAACTGATTTGTCAAATCAAACTTAATGTTGCTGGCCCATAGCTATAATAAAAGTGTTTCAATTAATAGTATTTTAAAGTTTGCAGCTACTATAATATGAGACATTATGCTCATATTGTTTAACATTGTTTATAATTTATTGGGATACATTTTTACAATCATATTTTTATAACAATAGAGTTTTAAACTATATTCATTTCATTAATGTTTTAAAATACATTATTCCTGTTTATTTATTTTTTCCATAATAAATTTTTATTGATATATATTTTCAAAGTACAATAAAATCACACACATAATTCACTACTATTACTATCAAAACTATATACAATATCTACATGAAATGCTTCCATATAAAAATCATCATTATTCCAAAAAAGAAGACACCAGGGAAGAAAAACAAAGCCAAAATATTTGTAGAAGTACTTTGCGTCCATACATATCATACATATTTTCAAAACATTGTTTCCTCCACATATACATCCAAACGTTAATATATTCCTAATAACAGTATTATGCTAATATAATGTTAAAAACCTTTTTCCCATATTTTCGGGTTATTAATATTTTTGTTACTTTGCTTCAGGAGTAATTTATGTGCTAATATATGCTTTATAGCCACAAGCTTGAAATTATCCCATGATGTCTTATCTGGTTCTAACCAATTTGCAGCTATATATAACTTCATCAGCAAACAAATATTCATACATATTATAGTTTGTGACCTAGAGAGCTCTCTTGGAGGAACATGTAGAATCATAAATTCCCATGATAACGTTGAACTTTGATAACCCGTCTTTTGCAGTTGTGTTCTAAGAGAGTTCCAAAGTTTATATATACACTTGCAACTCCAGAACATATGAAGAAGATCCACCGTTTGATTTGTGCAATATGGACAAGTTGGAGAATTCCTAGGATTAAATTTATGTAACCTAAGACGAGTATAATAAGCATTATTCCAAATCATCAACTGCATATACATCAACTTTTGAAAAGAGACCGATTTTATTGTTAAATCAATTGCTTTTAATACCTGATTATCTGCTACTGTCATTTTGTTTACCCAATACCCTGACAACAGAATTTTATCCTGGAATTTTAAATCTTTAATTAATTTATTTGTTGTTGTTATAAATTTGACATCCTGTTGGAGAGCCTGCCACAATTCAGAGCATTTATCCACAATTCCAACTACCGGTTTAAAGTTTTCAAAATGACTCAGAGCAAGTTCTCTGATTTGTCTCATGACAACCATATAACTCTTAGGAAGATTCAATTCCTGCCTAACTTGCGAAGCCGATAAATGAAATTTATTAAAAACATCAATCAGAGTCAGATTAACTATTAATGGGAATTTACTAAGATCAATCAAATGATTATTTAGTTTAAAATTGGGATTCCTATGGAAAGGCTGAAAAACCATCATATATTGCAACAAGTCTACTGACTGGAATAAATTTTGCAAAGATGACACATATGTTTTTAAGTGGTCCATAATCCCATACTTTATCAAACTAGTTTTATCCAAAAAGGGTAAAGCTTTAGGATTTATGTTCCGATCTAGAATATGCTTGTAATTCAAGACCACCCAAGTTGGTATCCACTTTGTACTAATTACCTCGTAATTAGCAATTCTTAAACACCTGTTGGCGTTCACAATTAAATAGTATACTTCAAAATTCGGTAATTCAAGTCCTCCTCTACTCTTCAGGGTCATTAATTTCTCATACGATATTCTAGTTTTCTTTGGCTCCCAAATAAATTTAGCTAGATCTTTATGAATTTGTTTAAAAACTGTCTTTGTAATTGATACTTGAGCAGACCTAAAGATATATAACATTTGTGGTAATATATTCATTTTCACTATTGATACTTTTGCCAATACCAGTAGTCTTAAATTCCTCCATCTGCCACAATCAGCTACTATTAGTTCCCATATTCATTTAATATTATTACTATAAAAGTCCTTATTATCCGTAGAGAAGCTAATACCCAAATATTTGATATTTTCTTTACATGATATCTTCCCCAACAGGGACATGAATGAAAAAGGTTTAGGGGTTCTTAACGGGAAAATACTAGTTTTCTCCAAATTAATTTTGTAATTAGAGACTTCTGAAAATTTGTTTATAACATTTAATATCTTTTCACTATCAGAAATTGGGGTTGTACATTAAATAATAAGATCATCAGCAAATGCCGACATTACTAATTTATTCCTATAAAGTATTGGTGGATTATGATACAAATTTTGCTTAATATATAAAAATAGAGGTTCTAAATAAAGGTTAAACAATAAGGGGGACAAAGGGCAACCCTGCCGTGTACCATTTTTAATCTGTATTCTTTTAGAATAACTCCTATTAATATATAACGTAGTATATGGATTACTATATAATATTTGTAGTATCTGAATAAATTCCTGTGGCATATTGAAATAAGGCAACACATCAAACAAAAAGTTTATATCCACTCTATCAAATGCTTTCTGAGCATCTATTATAAGGGCATAAATATTAGAGTTGTTTTGTTTAGCATACATCATCATATTATGTAGTGCAAGTGTGTTATCACTAGTTTGTCTAGTTGCCATAAATCCAGCCTGTTCCTTAGAAATTAAATGGATCATAATCTTTTTTAATCTACATGCTATAATGGTAGTGAGAATTTTCATATCCACATTTATTAATGCTATTGGCCTGTAATTATCTGGGCTTTGGGGGTCAGAATTAGCTTTATGTATAAAGATTGTTTTTGACGCATTAAGGTGAGGGTCACTAATTTTATTTCTGATTATGTAGTTAAATACATGAGACAATATTTACCAAAACTATCAGCAAACTTTTTATAAAATTAAACTGTCAAACCATCAGGACCTGGTGACTTATGTACTTTCATATGTTGAATTACATATACTATTTCCTCTGAAGATATAGGTTTAATCAGATCACCTTGCAGACTCTCTTCTAATTTTGGAAAATTAATTTTTTGCAAGAATCTTTTATTATGTTTATGTATAGACCTATCAATTTGACCTTCATAAACCTTGGTATAGATTTTTTCGAAAATATCAATAATATCCTCAGTTTTAGAATACACTGTGTCATTGCATTGTATTTCCAAAATATGTACTGTTGTTTTCGATTGATTTATAATCCTTGCCAATGCTTTTGATGGTATTTGAACATTATTGGCATATTTCACTAAACACCTATGCTCCTGAAGTGTTACTCTACTATTATGCAGCAAGAAGAGATCCCTTTGACATTTCAACATTTCCTTCTCTGTTTGAGCATTAAAATTCTGAATCAGTTCTTTCTCGAGTAGTTTCACTTTTGTTTCTAATTTTTGAATATCATTGTTTTGCCTTTTCTTATAATATGAGGCTTTTTGCAAAAGAAATCCTCTAATTTGAGATTTAGCTGCTGCCCATTCAATATCAGGAGTATGTTCCTGAAGCTTCATCCTATCTGTTAAACCTTTCAGATATTTTACAATTCCAGCTATTATATCCTTTTTATTTAACAGATTTGGATTAAGTGACCAATTATAACCTCTATGCATTCTTGTATCTTTTAAATCTTTAGAAAACCTTAACGAAATTTTTGAGTGATCCGATAGATATTGAGTATGTATAACCACTACTGGTTCCAAATTAATTAATGCTTTGGATATCAAGAAAAATCTATCCTAGACCACATTTTGTGGCATGGTGAATAAAAGGTATACTTAATTGCATTATTAATATTATGTGCATAACAAAAGGGGTCATATAATTGAAAATCTTCCTTGAAGTCATTTAATGCTATCCCGCCTGCTTATTAAATGCTCTTTGTGGACAAGACCTATCCAACTTTGATTTTGATAGGTATTCCAATCCCCACCCACAATAAAATAATAACCATCATACTGTGTTAAGATTGGATATAATGATGCTATGAAACTTTGTTGGTCATTACATGGTGCATATATATTCAAAAGTAAAAGAGGTTTATCAAATGCATTATCCGATAAAATAACATAACACCATCACCCATTTTGATCCACTTTAGAGTCTAAAATCTTGTCTTTGTATTGAGTTTTAATAATTATAGCTACTCCAGCACTGTTTGTCTTCCCTTCTGATGCCACTACCGCTCTAATCCAGTTCTTTTTCCTAATATCATCCCACTGATCATTTAACAAGTGTGTTTCTTCTAAAAATGCAAACAGTGCTTTGTCCTGTAGCAATATGTATAGTAACAGCTTCCTCTTCTTCAAGTTCTGGAGCCCTTTAATGTTCCATGAGTCTAATTCCCACATTGACAGGTCTAATTATCCAATAATAGTATAAAAGGGAAATTATCCAATGGATATGTATTAACTGCATACTAAACATAATCTGGAAGCATTTCCTACATCCCGTCCCCAGCCAGTACCTACCCACTTTACCCCTGGACCAGGACTTATATAGGTCTGGTATGTAAAACAACATGAACAAGGTTAGAAACACAAACATATTTAAAAGCTTCATGTAATAAAACTTAAAACATTTCCTAAACTTACAACCTATATATTCTAACTTAGCTACTACAAAGTCTAAATTAAACATTCCCTAACAAACACTGCTATTGCTCTACAGCTTATGTTCCAACTATTAATTAAGCAAATCTCTATTGTAAGGTATTATTACCATTTAAAGAAAAAAATTTAATATATTAACTAGCTACTTATACCTACCCCAAATACCTCTTTTGGTACAATCATTATTTATATACCACTTTTATTGAGAGAGAGAAAGAAAGAAAAAAGAAAACAAACAAAAAAAAAAACACAGACAGAAAAAAATAAATGCATCCCACATTATAATTCTGTACCATACACAGTGCCTGCAACTACCAATTATCAAAGTTTTGCAATTGCATGCTTTAGTTCCTAACTATACTGACATTAGTTGTCTGATTAACACCACCCAATAGCCACTATTTACCTATTTATATTCATATATATATAGTGCTATACCTTGCACCCACTGCAGATATTGTAAAAATATGATTTGGTTCAACACTATAAGCATAAGGAAAAAAAAAAAACAGGAAAAACAGATGTTATTATATGCTTCACGTACATATTCTAATGTTATTTACTTGTTAAAAAAAACATTAACACATTATGTCAGTTCTTTTCAGCTTCTCAAACCAGGAAACCATCAGTAATACTCATGACGGGGACCGCTTTCGCAGCTGGACCACAGGAAGTGTTACATCGAAATCCACACTCTCAGCTGCATTCAAGAGATTTCCTGTTTACCACTCGACGAAAAAAGTTCGTAGAGGTCATAAAAGTTCGGAAAATGGCCATCAGACCCTCGGATTATCGCAAACAAACAGTTTTATTGCCTTTACAGAGGCCCAAACAACTTAAGCAGGGAACAAAGGATTACCTAAGCCTCGAAGTATAGTAGATACTGGATCTGACCTCAGGAGCATGCCAGTCTCAACGGAAGTTTCTTTCAGCCCTCTGATGCAGGTAAAACTTTAAAAACCTTCAGAAACACTCCCTTTGCCTCGTTTTTAGTAGAAACAGAATATTTAATCCCATCCACCATAAATGTAAGCACATTAGGATATTTCATCTGGAATTTAATTTGCTTGTCAATCAGAAATTTACAGTATGCAGATAAAGATTGCCTAGCTTGCCTTACTTGCAGTGGTAAATCCTGAGCCAGAGATATTTTACTATTTTTCCACATAACAAAGCCACCATTCTTTTTTGCAGTAAAAAGTATTTTGCTAACATCTTGAAAGTTTAATATCTTAGCATATACAGGTCTAGGCATATTAGAAGCTTGTACCTCTCTCAGTGCTCTGTGTGCCCTTTCGATAACAATTTGTTTTACTCCATCAGCATCATTTAACAAAACTTCAAGTATTTGTGTTATAGTTGGTATTAGCTCTGCATACTGAATGTTTTCAGGGATCCCTCTAATAATAATATTATTTCTTCTAGACCTCGCTTCTAAATCAATAAGTTTGCTTTGCATGGCTTGTAACTCCACATCATGTACCTTTGTTTTCTTCTCCAGCAAGTCTATTTTGTCCTCGGTTTCTGAAATTCTAGCCTCTGTTTTGTCCATTCTCTGCAGCAACTGATTACATAAAACTCCAAAAGTTTGTATTTGAGTAGTCAGGTCCTTTAAAGCTTCTTGTATAGGCAATAAAGCATGTTTGATATCGTCCATGTTCAGTGGCTGATCAGTTTTAGATCTAGTCTCTGGTTTCTGTTGTTCCTGCTGTCTAGTAATTCTTTGTTTTTTCCATTTCCTTTACTGGTGACTGTAATTCCGACAGCTTTGTTTTGGTAGTAGTTGTTTCCGTGCTTTTTCCTTCTTGTGACATTTTCCTTTCCCCAAGCCGACAGGTAAAATGAAGAATGCAGACAGTCCTTTGTTTATTTCTCTCTTCAGAGCTAGCTAATCACTTGGAATCCTGATAGATAAAGACTTTTTTTTCCACTTTTTTTCCTGGTTATAGATTAATTAAGTGTAGGTGCATCTTTTTTTACTTTAATTTGATGTTCAAACCTCTTGGTATTGACTCAGGTTACAGATTTTTCTCAGGTTTATTGAGGAGCTGCAGGTCAGCAGTGTTTACAGAATGGCAGCCATCTTTGAATCTCTATTCCTGTTTATTTAAATTACCATGTCTTATATTACAGTAGCTCATTCGGGAAAGAGGTTATTATTCAGACTGCAGAGCTTATCCAAAACCCAGAAGCTTTTTGACTTCAAACAATGCAAATTCATAATTTAACCATGACATTTCTGAACACAAGATTTCATCAGATGAGAGTGACTCTAACATCCAGGATGACGTTTTAGAAATTCAGTGGCAGAGGAGGCCAAAATGGTTGGCCAACAAGTATGCACAGCAAAACAGAAGGCCACAGAACTTTCAGCTGAATCATTTACAGAAGAACAAAAACAGATACTCTTTATGACAGGAATCATAACTCCTTCTATTTTGGACAAATTTGACAAGTTTGTTATATGAGTGGACATATAAACTGATGGTGACTTTTCTGTTTTTAATCACAATAGCGTTAATATAAACAAAGTGCACAATGAATTGTTTAAGAAAGGATTTTCTTTTGTTCCAGCAGAGAGGGCCAAGCTTGCTAATACTTTGACTTGAAAGTTTTAGTAAGAATGTTGAATTTATGGGCTTTTTAGAAGCAATACTGAATGAGCTCGGAATGTCATTTTATTAGACAAGCCTTTTTATTTCTCCCAATAATGCTAAAATTTAAGGTGTTTTTAAATGTGTGAGAGGGATTTTAAAGAGTTTAATTAGGTCTAGACTTAGAAAGGAAATGTTTTAATCTCACCAAAATGAAAGATCAGAGTTATTGTCTTTTATTAGAGTCATAAAACCTGATAAGGTGTGTGTGTGTGTGTGTGTGTGTGCGTGCGTGCGTGCGTGCGTGCGTGTGTGTGTGTGTGTGTGTGTGTTTTTTGTGGGGTAGTTACTATAAATTCCATTGATTATACTGTTAAAATGTTGTCTATGTTGATTGAACTTGATTTCTCCATTTCAATCTATCTTAATGAGATTAACATTATTTATGGGCACATTAAGGTGACACTTAGCTATTTGTTGTTTCAGCACATAATAATACCTGTATTGTATCATTTTTGCTCATGTCTCATCCAGTATTTCTTGTGACTTTTGGTGTTCCTAACATTCATTCTGATTTAAGTGACCCTCTGCTCAGACATATTGTTTCTGCCAGGGGTTCAATTACAGAAATGTTAGCAACTTTTTTGACACAAAGCTTAAACACATTTTTGGTAGGTTTCCTCAAATTGAAAGATTCATGGCACTTTTTACGTGCTTTAGCTAATGTCATTTTTAATAACCATTTATTTTTTGTTACACCACATATTAAATGGTTGCATTCTGTAATTCAACTTGAACAACTTATGAACTGATTCACGAATAGCATAGTGGCATATACCTCTTTTGATAGTATAGATACTAAACTAAGTAATCCAAAGCCACAGCCTAGAAGCAGAATCAGCAGCCAGTAGTAGTAAAACAATTCCTTTAATATCACAAACTGTCACAGCAAATGAAACAAGCGCTTTCGCTCAGGAAGTCCTGAGCTTTATCAAGTATGGTCCTTGAACAGGTTGGCCAAGATGTCAGGGGTGGTGACTGGGAATTGACCCTAGAGTATAGAGAACTCATCTGGCAATTGAGGCTGGATGCAGGGAAACTCCCAGGGTTAAATGGTATAATCAGCATCAAATCAGTCTTGAAATTGAGGAGGGCAAGACTGTAGGCCCCCTCCTGACGTCCTCTATGGTCCCTTGATGATGGGTCCATTACAAATGTCACTTTAATATTTGAAACATAGTTGTTAGAAGTATTTTTTTATTTATTATTTATTGTTTATGGGTTCAGCACTATTATTATTTTTTGATAGATAATATATTGGTAAGTGCAAAATATACGGTTTAATATCATTCATTACAGTCATTTGGGGATGATTTGTCTGTCTGGCTTATTTTTTGTCAGTACAAAATTGGCTGAGGAATTTTATAAACTTTTAGGACAACTATTTTAAGCACTTAATCACATTTTAATTGATAATAGAACCATTGTAATATTCTATTTAGCATCATGTATGTTTGAATATGTTTTTAGTATTGTATATAACCAGTATCATTTTGATGGTTTGACTTTAAATCACACTTAGCTTTCATATAAAGGAAGGCAGTGTTACTTTAAATTTTAATTATTGAATAGGGTTGGTCATTTTTAGATACGGCTGTAAAGTATATAAGATACTTTTTTTAATTGCAAACTATTACTTGATAAAGCTCAGGACTTCCTGAGCGAAAGCGCTTGTTTCATTTGCTGTGACGGTTTGTGATATAAAAGGAATTGTTTTACTACTACTGGCTGCTGATTCTGCTTCTAGGCTGTGGCTTTGGATTACTTGGTTCGTTCGTTACTCTTGGTTTTGGTTTATTAGATACTAAACTAGTGGAAGCTTTTGTAAACATTGCTCTTAGAAACTTTTTTTTTGTTTATGGAGATTACTTCAGATAATCCAAGGGAGTTTCTGTAGGTGTTACAGCAGGCTCCCTTTTGTGTCAATTTAGAGTTAGTTAAGTGGGAGAAAGATGACATTTTTTTCTAACAATTTTGCTAAGTATATTCATTGGCATTTTAGGTATCAGGACAATGTGATTATGCTTTGGTTTAGTGGCAGTTCACAACTGGAGGACTTGTTTCTTTTTTTAGTGCATACTACACATTTTTTGAGTTTTACTTTTTACTCGGAAATAGAGCTGCACTATTTAGCTGTTAAGATTTGAAAAGATTTAGATCACGAGAAGTTCCAATTTTCCATTTATCGTAAACCCACCTTTGTCAATCCTTATTAAGATTTTAACAGTTTTCATCCTTTCCATATTAAGAAAGGTAGAGTTAAAGGGCAAATGATTAGGCTCTTATGCTTGATTTCAGATGATGATATTTTTATTACTGAGATAAACACTCACAGAATGATGTTGCTCAATAGATGTTACACACACCCACTAGCTGATAGCATGTATCAGTTTGTGATAGACAATAGGACTATTAATCGTTATCCCATTCTTGAATCTAACATTTTGTCATTGTCATTGTCTAAACACAGTGATAAAGATGGTCAGTGGGATTCAATAAACTCCATGTAGGCTTCATGCGAAGCCATCTAAAGAGACTACATGTGTGTGCAGTGATGTGTGGTGAGCAACACCGCTCATTTCATATTCATACTGTGCATGGGTTAAAACATAAATAAGCAAGGATTCAAGGCGCAACAGTGTTGCCAGCCAGGAAACCATGTAAGCGAACATGGATAGCACTCCTGTTTAAATCAGAGCACTGAAGGTCCGTGGTTTTGCATAGAATGCCATATTGATCACCAGGGTTTCACAGATAGCTTTCAATCTATTAGTGCAAGACAATTGGACAAAGGTCAATATAATGGGGGGAGGGCAATGATCCAGAAATAAGGACATATTTAACATATTTGCCCTATAGAAATGTACTAGAATAACCAAGGGTTTCTGTTAAGATACATGTTCTGAAGGATTTGAAGCCTCTAACTCAAATGTATGTAATTATTGAGTTACATCTGTCCTGAGATCATTTCAATGATATGCTAGAAATTCACAAATATGATAAGGAGCACATAAGGACATTTTGTGAAAATCTGGACAGTTGAGAGGTATGAGTGTTAAGTATATGGTCCAAACACAGTACAGAACAGTGTATTCACAGTCCAGAGTATTGTGATATCCCATTTCTGGCATTCTGTACTGAAGTTGTGCAAATGATCTGTAAGGATACATGGACTGCCATGTAAAATAAACACTCAGGGGAAATGTGTGTATTGAATAGGAACACACAGATGAATTGTAGGAATGAACACAGGTAAAGAGGATGGGTGAAACAACCTAATGTACAACAGATGAGGGCATGTCAATGGAAGATGGATGTAGCAGCAACTCCAGTCACTTTTCAATATGGTGCAGTAGGGCCAGCACATTTAAAATGTGTATTATGTGACTGTCACACAAGGTGACATAAAAATGGTGAGGTTGTCTGTGTGAAATAATCACCCTTACATGAATAATGCAGAGGACATCTCTTAGGGATCTGACATACAATCTGGGTAGGGTGCATATTGTGAAACTGCGCAGATTGATTTGCCTGAATATGAGTGTAATCTCAACAGAGGTCTCCAGCAAGTGGGACACAGTTATAGGCTCATGAACAACATTAAAAGAAGCAAGCACACTCATGGGCAATATCAGAATAATAACACCAGTAATCCCATGCCTCTGACATAACATACGTGATTTATAATGATCAGCTATGATTCTGCAAAAACACACTTGGGCAACTATTATGATATGTCTACACTATATAAGGGTAATCATGCACACTGTCCTGGCAGCTTCTTTGCTCAACAGTGGGAGTGGGGAGCACTGAGCAGCCTATTTGTCCCTAGAGCAGTGGTTCCAGCCAGAAACTTGTAGTCTATTGGCCATTTTGGGTCAATTCCTAGCTCTTTTCAACCCCCTGCTATAAAGCCCGATTTAGCGTGCTTTTGTGTGATTTAGCGCGGAGTTGCCCATAGAGCACCATCGGGCAGCGCCGGTTGAACAAGGTTAAACTATTCCTGGCTCCGTAAAGTCTGCTCTTCAATTTTTCCCTTAGAACTTCTCTACTTGCGATCTAAACAGTCTATTCTCTATCTCAAAAGCTCAGCTCTTGCTCCTAAAGCATTTTTATATAGGTAAAGTACTTATATACTAAACAAGTACTACATTAGCCTAGCATCCCCTTGAGTACCCATTTCCCTATAGGTCCCTTCTGACTCAGTTACACAGCAAACCTTTTCACTTTTTCTAGCATGTCGAAGGGTCAGTTGCTAGCATCCTCTCCTGTTCAGCTGGTGAATCTGGGCATCTTGAGGCAATGTTACAATTGCCTCATGTACACAGACAACCCACTCCTTTTCCCTCAAAACACAAATACATGTGAGAGATGCAACTATATAGCCAAACTGGAGGCTGAGCTCTCTCAACTCAGGACTGGCAAGACCAGACAGGAGGAGAAGGAAACCATGCACACCACAAACCCAGTTTTACATAGAACTATCACAACTGCAAAACAAACACATAAACACACAAAGACATACTCAGAGACACTGATCAAAAATCTACCAAAACTACAGAGGCCTCCAAAGCAGACACCCAAGCAACTGCCACCTCAAGACATAAGACATGCAACACATAGTTCTCAAAGTCAGTGTGCTAAACAGTCACAGCCCTTAAGGCCAAACACAATGCCAGACACACTTGTTATAGGTGACTCCATAGTCAGACACACTGACGTCCCACTCACCAGACTGAACAAGGAAAAGATCACAGTAAGCTGCCTGTCAGGCGCTAGAATCCACCACATAACACAAGCACTCAGGTCACTCCACAGCAAGTACAAGTATGACTCAGTCATTGTTCATGCCGGTGTGAACGACCTGAGACGTACCTCCCTGGACTACATGAAAAGAGACATAGAGGAGCTCTCAGATTATGTAGCCCAGGCCGGTATGACCCTGACCCTGAGCAGTATCCTACCCTCACCAAGAATGATGACACAATACAGAGACAAAATGATCAGCTTTAATAATTGGCTTAATTACTGGTGTCATTCTAAGGCGATCCAATGTCTGTCTGCCTGGGATGACATGCTTGACAAGCCACGCTGCTTCACAAGGGATGGCTTGCACCTGTCACCCTGGGCTTCGGATATTGGCAAAGGCTCTTGCCACCCCGATAGTGCCTTTTTTAGGCAAGGCTCAAATGATAAACCTACCACCCTAGAAAACAAAAATGGAGAAAAACTAAGGGTAATACTGCTCAATGCCAGAAGTCTAAACCTCAATATGCACTCAAGCCCTCCTCAGTATGGAGAAAATCGATGTCTGTGCTGTGACTGAAACCTGGTTCAAGGCTCCTGAGAGCACCCCAGCACTATCAGGTTATACCTCATATCATGCGTTCCGGCCCCAAAATCCGGACCGAACCACAAAAGGTGGGGGAGTATCCATATTCATAAAGGATACCCACACCTCCAGGTTAGTGGCAACGCACAAAGCATCAGAGACCATCCAGGTGCAATTAACCATAGGTAAAACTGCCCTACAGTTTGTAGCATGCTACAGACCACCTTCTCAAACTCAGGAAACCCACACAGCCTTCCTGAAGACACTGGAGAGTATGAATGTCTCTCCAAACACCATCATATTGGGTGACTTCAACTACCCAAACATAGACTGGGAACATTACTCAAGCCCCAACACCCTAGCCCAAAGGTTCCTGGAGTTCATAAACTCAAATGCTATGGAACAACTAGTCACCATTCCCACAAGAGGAGAAAATATACTAGACCTGATCATCACAAACATGGGGACAAAATGCTCCACACCGGAAGTATATCCCTCATTGGTGAGATCAGACCATAAATTAATCTAATTGGAGATCCACATCCCGCCCCCACCCCCAGCAAAAAAGACCACAGTGAAGAACTTCTCAAAAGCAAACTTCACACTTCTTAAGACTGGAGTGGTATCCTTCAAGGCCCCCAAGACAGTGGAAACCACAACCCACGCTGCTGAAACCCTTACAAATGCCTTCTACGAGCACCTCCAGGAATGTATGGATCAAGCAATCCCTAATAAAATCAAGACCCTTTCCACCAAAGGCAGGCACCCGGTCTGGTGGACCCCATCCATAAACAAACTCTACAACAAGAGGAGAAAGCTACTACATGACAGAGCAAAATCCCTAAAAGGAAGGCATCTCTGATCAATACTAGCAAAAAACTACGATCACTCATAAAATCATCCAAGGCCAACTTTGAGAGAAAAATCGCTAATGACACAAAAGACAATCATAAGGCCTTCTTTAGCTATGTTAGAAACCTGGGTGGAAACTCCCAGATATGCTCAGAATTAGTCCAAAATGATAAAAAAAATCACTGAACCCACAGACATTGCCAACATACTGGCAGACAGGTTCAGTGCAAATTTCTCCTCCCTCCCCCAAAAGGAGAAATATCTATCCCACCAGAGTCTAGCCTCCCAAACATCTCAGATGCCCAGGTGAGAGCTGCTCTCTCTAAAGCAAAAAAAGCACAGCATCAATGGGACCGGACGGTGTCCCCGACTGTGTGCTACACGAACTCAATGAGGAACTAAACCCACACATAAGGCTGCTGTTTAATCTTAGCCTTACTACAGGATACGTACCCAAAGAATGGTGTACGGCAACTGTGGTCCCACTCCACAAAGGCAGTGCTTCTACGGACCCTGGAAATTACCACCCCATAAGCTTGACGAGCCTTGTCTGCAAAGCTATGGAGAGGATCATAATGGAACTCATAAATAAAGACATTGGGGACCTACAGACACTGGATCCTGCCCAATTTGGCTTTGTCAAGGGCAGATCCTACCTCTTGAACTTGGTCGACTTTTTCGAAACAGTCACTAAGGCCATTGATGAGGGTAAGGCAGTTCACACAGCCTACCTTGACCTAGCAAAAGCGTTCTACACAATACCCCACTGGCATCATAGAAAAGCTCACCAGCTTAGATGTAAACCCATATGTCACAAGATGGGTTGCAAACTGGCTCAAGGACAGAACACACAGGGTTAGAGTTGCTGGTGCCATGTCAGACTCTAAGCTGGTCATGAGTGGTGTCCCACAGGGCTCAGTCCTGGGCCCCCTCTTGTTCGACATTTATTTTTCTGAAGTGCAGGCAAACATAGGGGGATTGTGGCTGACAAAATTTGCAGATGACTGCAAACTGGGCACCATAACTGACACTCCATCAGACACAGACATCCTCCAGAGAGGTCTCATAGAAATGGATAACTGGTGCCAGAGCCATGGCCTTTAGCTAAATGCCAAACAATGTATAGTCATACCCTTTGGGAAAAACAAGGTAACCCCTAATTACCACATAGGTGGTAATCCATTAAACACGGAAGAAGTTATCAGGGACCTGGGGACCCAAGTTGACAGTAACCTCTCTTTTGACACTCACATTGCCAAAGTGGTTAGGAAGACCTTCTACATTGCCCACCTGATCATGAAGGGATTCACATCCAGATCAGGAGAGGTCATTGTACCCCTGTACTCTTCACTTATCAGACCAATGATTGAGTACAATGCCCCATTCGGAATGTACCTTACCCGACACCTGCAGCAGTTGGAAAGACCCCAAAAGTTCCTTACCAAAAGGATAAAGGGGCTCAAACATATGTCATACGATGCCCGACTGAAGAAACTCCAGCTCTATTCAGTCGCATACCGTCTGCTCAGAGGTGATCTGTGCCTGACATACAAGGCCATGTCCAACCCAGAATTAATGGACATGCTCCACCTCAAAAAATCCAAATCCACCAGAGCCACGAGAGCAAGAGACTTAAACCTCAAGATGGATATAAATAGGACGTGCTGGAGGGACAGATTCATCACCCAGAGACTCCCTACACTATGGAACAGAATCCCAGTCCATGTGAGGCAGAGCCCCTCACTGACTCTGTTCAAGAGAAATCTTGACGAGTGGATGGGAGATCGTAGGTTTACCCCGGGAATCATCTCTGTGTCACTGCTGGACAGAGGCACAGCAAACTAATGGGTATAGTATTCTCATCCTAAGGGGTGGTGAAAGACACACACACTCTGGCTAGGCTTATAAATGCCCTAGGGCAGATAGCCTATTATGAACCTATGGACCTATGAACCTATAACATCTGCTAGAAGTGTTAGTATGGACACTGATATACTTGTATACAGCATTATGAGCAATACCGGTGAGTTGACTGGTGTGTATGGCATACATATATATATATATATATATATATATATATATATATATATATATATATATATATATATATATATTTATATCACAATTGACACTACCACAAATGTTATCCATGCCATTAATGTTGTCAAATACCTATGCATCTACTGTGTACCTCACCAAAACAGGTGGCACACATGCATCTTGTGTAACAACTTGATGGTGGTTCTGCACCATCAGACAGTAATGTTTATTCTACAAAAAGAATACCTAGGTATGCCAAATAAGCTCTGTGACAGCTCACTTTGACAAATGTGGTACACTTCAGTTACACATCACTGGAAGATATGTAGAGGGTACATACTACTCTGTTACTGGTGTGATGAATGCTAGGAACTATGGAAGTATTATGGCCTCTGATGGGGATGTCTTTCATATACTAAGTATTTGTTTTACATACAATTGAGTAGTCAGTACTATGTTGACATGCTGGTTGATGTTCCACTTACCATCTACCCCAAGACACAGGTCACATACCTATTGGTTTGATTATAGGGTGTGATGTCCACAGTATACTTGGGTTGTGAGTTTGGATTCCTGACATAACAAATCCCCCCATTTTTTCTTGTCTTTGCAGGTTTCATCATGTCTGTAGCAGCAATATTTGGTATTATGCTGATAATCACAGCTGGAGTCAATGATTGCCCACAATCTATAGTCCTTCAGGGAGCTGCTTGCACACAGGATGTGGATGTCATCTGTCATGTCCATTACTTAAATAATGGACAGGAAAGGGCCTAGCAGACAGCCGTGATGTACAGTCCTGATCACTGGACCTGAGATATAGGTCACTTCACACATGTCAATATATTTAGATGCAATGTATGTGATACACTGGTCTACCCATTTGGTGATACAGGTATATATGGCCACATCTGATAGTGTTGAGTAAACACTTCAGTGTGGATTTGCATCAAATGCCTTGGGCTTGTTAAGTTCAAAAGGATGATAGTGTTGTCATCATGCATGCCCTTGATGATCTCTTTGAGGACATCTAACAGATATGACAAATGTTATAGCATTAACTACTCACACAGGTCTGTTGCACACAGCTGGATATGACTAGTGTCCATTTAGAAAAGGTCCATGATGACATGTTGGTCTACCTCACACATGAGGAGAGTCAAGATGTGTCTATACATGCATGCATTGGGTGCTGTCTTCCACCCCAACCCACATGGATGCATGTTGAAAACACCCTTCTACAGTAACATAGTCTGTGTGAAGGGTATGTTGAAGTATGTATACACCATTTCAGGAAAGCGTATATGATGAGTCATGTGATAAGTGATCTGTGATTTTATCACAGCCCATTGATTCTGTGTGATAGTTCTGGATGTAGATAAGACAGTGCATATAGGCTATCCTCAACTGGTGTAGGGTTTGAACATAATCCCCCATGCAGGGATCATTGAGAAGGTCTCCCAGCTGGGGATTAAACCTCATGTCACAAGATGGGTAACCAATTGGCTCACTGACAGAACACATACTGTGAACGTTGGTGAATCAACCTGTACCAGTAGATCTGTCACCACTGGTGTACCCCAGGGATCTGTGCTTGGCCCTTTTCCATTTGGAATCTCTTTCTCAATAGTTCAGGCTAAACTACATGGCCTCTGGCTTACCATGTTTACTGATTCTTGCATACTGGGTGCAGTCATGGAGTCCGTCTATGATAACATACTACAGGAGTGAAAAACAAAATAGAGAAAAAAACCACACAGTAGCACAGAACGAAATGATAAAGCGCTTTTCGTTTATTCCAATAAGCAAACTTCTTCAGATCAAGGAAAACAAAAAGTCACAGCTTAAATACTCTCTGGGCTAATACTTACAAAGTCAATTAACTACTTAAAGTGAAAGCTGACTTACAAGACACGCCCTATTTGCAAACACAACTAGACTAAAAACTGCTTTTAAAGTAAAAGCTAAAAATCCAAATAGTCAGACTAAAAGTACAACTAGCGTTGTCTATAAAAAATGTGTAAATCTAGCCTACTACTAAGCTAGTGAGGCAAAGAAATAATAATTATGAGTGCATAAAAACTCCGCTGGTGTTTGTAAAACTGAGTTAATACAAATACCTATGTTAGTGCACTAAACTGTGTATGTTGAAGCGCATCAAGTGTGCTGAACATAATTGGTAATAAGTAAAGTATCAAGATAAAACTACAAATTCTCAGCAAAAAATACTCAGCAAAAATACACATAAGGTCACTGAACCAAGGTGCTCAAGAGCATTAGAATAACTGTGTCGTGCTAGTGTGGAAGGTAACCTGACACAGCCTACCTATTAAGGCTCCTAAGTTTAAGAACACTACTTAAAGAACAGTTCTCATTCAGACCTGGTGAACTGTATGAGTTGAGTCTAATTTGCCAAAACAGCTCTCGCTCTTCTAACTTAAGTGGGAGAGGAGCACCCCTGAAGTCCTGTGTGATCTGGTCAATAATCAAAAATTTAAACATATGGTTGGGATAAACTGAAATGTATTTTGCTAGTGCATTATCAAGTTTCTGCTTCCTGATCACATAAGTATGTTCATAAATGTGGTCACGTAGGCATCGTTCTGTTTTGCCCACGTAGAAAGCTGTACAGGTTTGGCACATAGCTAAGTAGATCACCATTCTTGAGTTACAGTTAGCTCTTAGGTTCAACTTGTATTCGTAATCGTGAACTTTAAATCTATTGGATTCCAAGATGTATTGACAAAAATTACATGCCTGGCATTTAAACATGCCAGCTGTCATTGTTTTTTTAATATTATGTCGTTCAAGGAGGGCTTTGACGTTTTTTG